>NC_135227.1:15911100-15934516 GCF_052324685.1 Brachyhypopomus gauderio
TTATTTGTCTCCTGCTCCTCTAGTCATGTCAGCTGTTTATCAACGTGCTGGTGGAGGCTCCCTCCATTGACTACCACACCTCACTGGCCCAGAGTGCATTGCAGGTGTGCCTGACCCACACAGAGCTGCAGAATGAGATGTATTGTCAGCTGATCAAACAGACCAATCGACGGACACCAAACAATTACTCTCTCACACAGGTCAGAGAGAGACACACACACACACACACACACATTCAGCAGATGACATTAATAAGCCACACATACAATATAAAACTTGCTGTCCCCAATACATGCTTCCTGTCTCCTTTAGTGCTGGCAACTGTTGTCGGTGTGTGTGGCCCTATTCCTGCCGCAGCATCACTTCCTGTGGTACCTGAGGCAGTACCTGCAGAGAAACGCTGATCCCAGGTCAGTCCTCCTCTCTTTCAGAGCTGAATACACCCACACTGGAATAAACACACCCAGTGCCTGTCGGGCAAAGACAGACTCCTCTGTGTTGCTTCCACTCATTCTTCATACATTGTTTCGGGGAAGGTGTAACGATTTGTGCCGCTTTGGGTCACCTGACCCGTGTGTGTGTGTGTGTGTGTGTGTGTGTGTGTGTGTGTGTGTGTGTGTGTGTGTGTGTGTGTGTGTGTGTGTGTGTGTGTGTGTGTGTAGAACTGAGGTAGGGAAGTATGCCGTGTACTGTCAGCGGTCCATGGAGAGAGCGCTACAGAACGGGGAGAGGGAGGCCAAGCCGTCCCGCATGGAGATTCTGTCGATTCTGCTGAGAAACCCGTATCACCACTCACTCCCCTTCAGCATTCCGATCCACTTCATGAACAACACCTACCAGGTACACACACCTTTACCTTTACTCCCTCTGAACAAGGGAATATACATAGCAACCTTTTGAACGAGGACATATTCAGACACACTCATCGTGGAAGCACGTCTGTCTCACAAACACTGCACACACCTAATGCTTCCAGCAAAAGAAGTGTTATGAACCAATATCCAACAATCCCTTCATCTTCTGAATGGTGCCGACTCTCTCCATAACCCTGCGGTTCTGTGCTAGGTGGTGGGCTTTGATGGCTCCACCACGGTGGAAGAGTTTGTAAACACGCTGAACCAGAGGACGGGCATGAGGAAACCCCAGCTCTGTGGCTTCGCCCTCTTCACCGACGACCCGTCCGGGAGAGACCTGGAGCACTACCTCCAGCCTTCAGCCAAGGTAACGTTCTCACACACACACACACACACACACTCCCTCCCTCATGGCTGGACTGACACTCCACACAGGCAGAGCTGAGCTATTAGCCGTGTCTTATTTATCAATGAGTGCACTCTACTGGCCCATGAAATGGAAAAATTTCACTTTTTTCACATGGTCATAACTGACACAATGTTCTGGTAGTCCCAGTGGTACTGGTTGTGCTCTAGGTCATGTCATCGCTTGACTTATAGTTATTGAAGTGCTAGTATGTGTGTGTAAGTAGCACTAGTGGAGCCCATATCTGTGTGTCGGTGATCACCATAGTGGAGTGTTAAGGGCCACTCTCCAGACACTGGTGGAGAAGACTGCAGAACTGATGAACCTTTGGTGAACCTTTGTCAGATCTGCGACGTGATCTCCAAGTGGGAACAGGGGCTAAAGGAGCTGCAACCAGGGAAGTACGAGGGGACACGCATCGTGCGTCTGACGTACAAAAGCAGGTACGTTTGAGCACGTTTACTTTGCATGTTATAAACAGTTTAATTGTGTTCAAACGTAGCAGTTACAACAGGTTCGTATCCTATGTGGGCCAGGCTGCGTTTCCGAGCACAGGCTAAAGGGGAAACGGAGAGAGAGCGCCTCCTGCTGGCGTATCAAGTAAATGAAGAAGTGCACCAAGGACATTTTCCTGTCAACAAGGAGCTGGCGCTTGAAGTGGCTGCACTGATGGCCCAGGTGTGTGTGTGTGTGTGTGTGTGTGTGTGTGTGTGTGTGTGTGTGTGTGTGTGTGTGTGTGTGTGTGTGTGTGTGTGTGTGTGTGTGTGTGTGTTACCTTGTGGTATTTGGCTATGAAAGGTTTTTATGGTAATTCTCTCATGCAGGTTGAACATGGGGACTTGGACCGGGCGCTGGCGTCTCCCAGTGGTTCAGCCCAGCCCAAGATCCACCAGATCCTTCTGCAGGTTCTTGAGCGCTTCTACCCCAAACGCTACAAGCAGGATTGCGGCACAGAGCAGCTCAGGTACACCGGCACAGTGCGTCCCTCGTTCACTACGTGTAGTGTTCAATCCGAACCCACGAGGACTCGTGCGCATATCGCAGGTGCGTGTGCATCTGGGTGTTCACGTAGCTGCTCGTTCCACAGGGAGCTGGCGGAACGTCTGACCACAAAGTGGTCCGTGTTACGGGGGTGCACGTCTGGTGAGTGTGTGAGGATCTACCTGACGGTGGCACGCAAATGGCCCCTGTTTGGAGCCAAGCTGTTCAGTGCCAAAGTGAGTGTGCTCTTGCAGTATCACAGGATGATGGGAATAATGGCGTATTCTTTCTTGTCTGTTTTTTCTAGTCTGTTAACCAACTAAACCATTGAGGTGTTTTCTCAATAATGTGAGCAGTTGAAGCCTAATATTGTTCCCCACGAATCTCTCGTTTGATTTGAAGCCTCTTCCTCCCTCGTCATTGGAGCAGAAGCAGGTGTGGCTCGCTGTGAGTGAGGATGGCTTAAGTCTGCTAGATACCACCATGGTGAGTGTCTGCGAGTCTCTGGGTGTCTCCATGAGAACTTGTTCAAAAAAACTAAGATGCAGGACTTTTTTCCCCATGACTTTTTTTCTTCTGACTCGGAATAGTTAAGGTTAAGCCCTTTTCCTTGGCACTTTGTGGCCCACGGAAGTAAACGTGTGGGTCTGGAACAATTTTCTGCCAAAGCGACTCCAAAATGGCCTTGCTGGACATACCGGATGGCCGCTCACTCGGCCTGGTCTCTCAGCCTGCAGAGGTCCAGCCATTCAGAGCAGGAATAAACAGGACTGGTTCACCTCTGTAATTAGCTGCCACAAAGTAACCTTCCATTTTCAGCCTGTCCTCAGCCGTTAGCCGCCCTCACCAAATCCCTGTTAAAATCTTTAAAAAGAGACTAGAAACAGAGTCCATTTGCTTTATGCCAACAGTTTCAAAACCAAAAATGAGTCCATGAATATTATTTTAGTACCAGTGATACCAGTTGTGCTCTGGGTCATTTCTGTTGGTGGATGGACCGTTTCTCAGGTACTTGTGTGTATTTGTCTGTAGCACCTACTGGTCACCTACCCGTACCAGTCAGTGATCACTTTTGGGGGTTGCAAGGAGGACTTCATGGTGGTGATCAGTCAGAATAAAGAACAAGCTTTGGGGAAGAGGACTGTGGATAAGCTCATTTTTGCAATGGCTAAACCAAAGGTAAGAGGGGACCGTAAGGCCCTGTAAGGACATTAGGGTACACATAACAATCCTGGCATGTCATTTGGTCCTAAATCACAGTAATTATTCTGATTCTTATTTCTTTTAATTCATTATTTTCAAAAATGGAAAGGAAACATGATCTAAAATATGTTGTGGGTGAAGTCAGAAAGAAATTACAGTGCTGGCTTCATCCCATAGCAGGATGATGGCTCATGTTAAAAGGTTTTCCTGTACTTAGTGAAGGTTTCATATTTGCCTTTTACCCCAAGGTAGCTTCTACCATTATGCTATACAGGAAGCACAAATGTGTATTAACTGGACCATTGCAATGAGAGCTTGTGTTTCACAATTATTATACCTTTTGTCTTTTCCGTTCTTTGGCCTCCAGTGTTCATGGATCATATTAAACACTTCAAATATAATGATTTATTTTTCTTATTAATAGAATGCTTTCAACCTTTTGACTCTATTCTCTCTCTTTTCTGATTGGTCAGATCCTGGAGCTGACCTTGCTGATGGCCAGCTATATCAACTACTGGGGTATTCCAGCTGGTGGGAGCCAATCACAGCCTTCCGCCCTGGGCTCTCGGGGAGACGGGAAGTTGTGGGATATTGACAGCAGACACTTCCCCTCCATGACTTATACAACCAAAGGGCCCACACTTCTGTGAGGGCCCTTAAGTCCTAGAACAACTACCACACGTGTACACAGGGTGTTGGGAGAGCTAAAAACCAAAGTATGGTGTAAAACACTCTTATGGGGGGGGGTCCCCCTAGTCTAAACTGTATATTATTTTTACATTTGCACAGAATGCAGATTTTGGGGAATGAGAGAACATGACTGCACATCGAAAATTTCAGTCAGCCATCATGTGAAACCCTGAAATTCCTGGAAAAAATGAACACCTTGCATTTCTTCTTTCTAAGCTACACATTACTGGGACCTGTACTATGAGCTACTCTGAGGGAGGAACCTCAGGTCTCATGTTCTCCTCAGACTTCTCTCTCTAGTTTTTAAGCTTTCCATCATAACTGAAGTAACTGAGTAACTTTTGTGTTTGGATAGGGGGAATGTGGAACACTGAACAAAGGTACTTTGCTTCAAATACTGACTAAAGCTGTTTTCACATGTAGATATTTTTAAATGAACCAAGCCGAGTTTTGTGAAAGGGAATCAGCCCATATAACACTAAATTATGGACAGTGTATCCATAATGGCCACTTTTCATGTGCTGTTAACTGAGTCTACATTTTCAAGGAGTGGGTGAAAAAAGAAGAAAAGCAGAAATGACAGAACTGACAACGTACCAAAAAATGTTTTTACTAAACTGGAAATCAGCATTAGACAAATATTGAGCCACATTATTCATTGTGAAATTATTTTTCTCAAGATTGTTGTAAGGCATGAATATTAGTGTGTATGACAAACCACAAGGTTTGCTGTAAATAACGTGAAACGGACCGGAGCTGCTTTGTTTTCACAAACCCAAGAACCAAGCAGACCCCAATAACCATAAATTGTACTGGTTCCTGTTACGTTCATTTTGGGGCCCATTTAGAAGGACCCAATGTCATTTGACATGTTGATATTTACTCGGTGGTCTAAATCCCCTTGAAATGCCTGTCTGGCTCATATGTGACAGTGCCCTAACACAATGGCAAAAGACCTCATTCTGAATTTAAATCATTGTTGTTTTTAACCTGTTTTGGTTTTTATTGTGGTACTGTTTTTTTTTGTTGTTTGTTTTTTTGTTTGTTTGTTTGTTTGTTTTTTTACTTTTTTGGAAATGTTTTATTCCATTACCTAATGTTTTGTGGCCTATTTGTGTGACTTGTCCTTTTTCTAAAAGTTTGTAAAAAGCATTTCATGTCTTTTCCCCCGATTGTGGTATACAATTTCCTGTACTAATATTTATGCACCACAACCAGAAAATAACTTTCATTGGTGATTACGCTGCGTGGTGATTGAGTGTGTAGCTGCTCCAGTACTGGTGCTAGTGGCTCCAGTACTGGTGCTAGTGGCTCCAGTACTGATGCTAGTGGCTCCAGTACTGGTGCTAGTGGCTCCAGTACTGGTGCTAGTGGCTCCAGTACTGGTGCTAGTGGCTCCAGTACTGATGCTAGTGGCTCCAGTACTGATGCTAGTGGCTCCAGTACTGATGCTAGTTGCTCCAGTACTGATGCTGATTTGTTTCCCTGTTATCTGTCAAATTATATTGATTGACTTCTCAGAACACGGCAGAATGGACAATTATAGCTACTGACATTTGTAGGCCGGATGACCTTCAATATCAAAATTCCACATATAAAAGAAAATTTGGCATTTAAAATTTATAGACATTAAAATGAACAAGTTACATTTCAAGGAATGAACTTTAAATGAAATAGATTACAAATCCTCCATAGTAATGGGTTACTTGACACTAACATTACCACAAAACATGTATTCTTGGGCCACAGGTGCCTAACCCGCAATAACAATGTAGGGGAATGTGGATTACATGGGTTTGTGCAACACTTATCAGGAAGGGTACAGGCTGTTTTGTGGGACACTGTTTTGTGGTTAAAAATCCACTGTGTTTACACCTGTTTAAGCCTGTGATGGCAACTGTTTTTTTTTTTTTTTTATTATCCAGTTCTGTTGGAACAGAAGAAACACATTACAATGGTATAAGTGAAGAACGGGGTTTATTAAGAAACTGCTCTCTTGATACATACAGTACTTTAGGACAGGGGAGACTGATGTAACATGCTAATATGGAAATTAATCTGCAAAAGAGCTATCAAAATATGACTGACTTGAATTGCTTTGTGGATAAAACCACTGTCTCTGAGTTTTAGATATTTATTTTATTTTCAGAATATTGATTTTATGGAAAACCAGCTTGCTCTTCCTGGTCTTGCTAAGACGATTGATGGTGCATTTTCTTGAGTGTGAGCTCTTTTTCATGTGACAGGTTTTCCATGAACAGAAACCGTCATCAAGGCATCATGCATAGATTGCTGAAAATAAAATTCTCTCTGTGCTCTTTTGTATTTGATATTGTGAGTTCTATGTTTTTAAATAAGCACTTATGTGAAAGGCTTAAACGTTCAGAGTCCATTTACATTTCAAAACTGAGGTCGTGGTTTCACGTCACACTGAAGAAAATATCCATCTCAACTTCCAAATTTATTAGTGTGCTTTTATTAGTGTGCTTTTATTAGTGCGCTTTTCTCTCGTCTAACTAATGGTGCTCTTAACAGTAATTTAAGTATTTTGACAGAAAAACTTTAACTAGTTCGCTTTATTCGCGAAAAAAAAATCCTTAAAAAGGAAATGAGTAGAAAAGAAAAATAACTTTTTCAGCCAGAATTAGCTGTCTTTTCGATCCACCTCACACCAACTGTCTGTTGAAGACATATTATATGATATAAGGACTTCGCGAACGATCTGACTCTTATTGGACGGCTCTTTTAAATGAATGAAATAAACCGAGTCCCTTTTGGAGCAGCAGATTGGCGGTTAGAAAGAGTAATTTAGTAAATTATACTAAATTGTTATTGTGTTTCAATTTTTTATGCATGAAGCATAGGCCCAGTTTTGCTACAAGTTTTACAACAGGTGATACAAACTTTATTTGCATTTATTTACAAACAAATTGTTAACTATTGTTATTAAAATATATATGTCAATTTGAATACTTTTGAAATATTTTTCTCATTTAAGTGTTGTATGAATTAGGCCTACATAGGCAATGTGTCTTATTATTTACGCAGTAGCGCCTCCTGCTGCCTGAAAAGAGAAAGAAGAAAACGAAGAACATTTTTGAACGGCTCGGAGTCAAAAGATCCGGATCCCTTCAAAGAGACTCAATGAACCTGTGGCTAGATAACTAACGTTAGCTATCCCTCCTGTCTGTTGAAAGCTTTAAGTCAACTATGTTTTTTGGCACTTTCACGTATTGGAATCATGTGTCGTATAATCATGGTTTTTTGTATTCACCATGCAATAGCTTCTTGGCATATTTGATGATTGTGTAACCCCAGTGCATGGAAAACGCACAGGTATGGGCGTGACCTACAGGCACGACACGTCAGGCAGCCTCTTGACGGATTTCAAGCTATTCACGATCGTGTATTTTCATTTGTGTGGTGTAATCTGACTATGACATCTGATTACACCCTCGGGAGGAGTTCAGAAGCAGCTGGAGATCTAACAGTGTGTACCTGCACTGGCTAGAACGGTCGCACGTGCAGAAGACACGCGCTATAAAGCACGCGGTCGCGTCCACGTCTTCTTCACAGTATTATAGTTTATATTACCCAGTGTCAGGCTCTGCAGTGAAATAGAAGCACAACTGTGCTGGTTAGAGCGAATCATTCTGTGTGCTCGATACTTTCCTCCTGGGTTTTGCGTTGTAATCGTGTATGAGGGAAAAAAAACGTCTGGTTCGTGACACCGTCGGTCGTAATGGCTGTAATCATTATATAGGTTATAGCTTATGTACATTGGCTCTTTGTTTGGGTCCTTATATCTGCTAGTTGTTCTATAAACCCTAGTATATTTTAAAGTCTAAGAATAATTACCATATTTAGTAGTTAATGTGAAACTCGGGACACTGAAAACTGCTTTAGTTCGGTCGACCTACAGCTGCGACTCGAGCGTCATTCAAACACGCGAAGCTCCTCAAATGTGTCTACACGGCCAACCTGCGAGAAAAGTACTGTACCCTGTACTGTTCCCTCCATCATCGTAGCCCAGAAACAAGGTACCTGTTACAAATACACAAACGCTAAAACTATCGGGAATGTAAAAAAGCGTCCGGTTTATTTAAAGGACACACTCAAACTTACAGCTTACGTCGGAGTGAACGAGTGTTACAACTGTGTCAATTCAGCTCGACGAGGCACTTTACTATACTCCAAACTGTGATATTTGGGTGCAAATAAAGACTAGTTACAACATTGAAACGTTTCTTTTAAGCAGGTTGAACGCAGACCAAACATGACTTCCTCAAAGAAGAGTTTATTACGAGAGGCGAGTCACCAAGTCGTCGCTGGTGGGTCTGCAGGTACGTGATTCATTCACCAGATTCTTCAGTCTGCCACTCCATACAGGCTAGCTAGGCTAAAAAACCCTAAATTACCTCTGCGCTCCGACTTTTTAAACGTTACTTCATGCTAAAAATGCTTGTGTAGTATTATTAAAGTGGTTTGGTTACAAAAGTAACGTTTCTCAATGATAAAACAAAACAAAACGGATGGCGGACTGGGTCCGCGGTTAATGGTTCCGCCCCACGGTGTAAACTGTATTGAATGCGTGAAAACAACCCAACACAAGAACAAGAAAAACAAATGAAAACCTGAACTTTAAAGTTCAGAGCATGTGCTGCTAACGTAATCTTTCGTATTTCGAGCTATAACTTCACCTTCGTGGGCTGTGTGGTGATTTAGAGGCGCACGCCACATAAATGTTAAGGGCTGGGTTCCCCAACGGTAAAGACAATCCCGAGATGGTTGAGCGAGTATTACACCACGCTACATTACACTCCCTCATTTAAGATGGTCTTAACACTACGATGAGTTTATGAAACATGGCTGTGATCATGCAGTTTACGGGACATGAGTTATTGTGCTACTGTAAGCGCGGGGTAGGTCCAGGGAAGAGTTCCAGAAAGCTGGTTTAGCAATTAACCCAGATCTGTTAACTCTGAGTTTGTGGAAACCGAGGACCTCTGTTCACAAAACTGATAGAACAAATGAAGATTAGTGACTTTTTGTTGTTTTTACATTGTATCTTCTGACGTAAAGTCCTGACCTTTCTACAGTGTGTCCCACTGCCGAAGTAGAGCAAGGGTTGAGATAGCCACACAGGACAGGAGGGACTCCGGTGTGTGAGTGGACTTGTCACCCACCAAGGTTCTACTGCTTATTTGGTACTACAGACTAGTGATGGGTGGGTTAAACTTTGAGAAACGTTGACAGCTTCTTCCTGATTGTACTGGGCAAAGATTCAAGACTTCGAGGCATTGAGAGCCCTGAATGCAGTGACATTGTTGCAGGCACAAAAATCTAGTTTTATGTTCTTTGTGGTAATACTGTTCGTATTGCTTTTCATGCACATGCAACTTTGGACACGCATAGATCTCACACTATCTATATATATATATATATATATATATATATATATATATATATATATATATATATATATATATATATAATGTATGTATGTTTTTAATATTAAATTCCAAGAATGTTAAGAGACTAATATCATTTTATTAGTAAATGTGCATGCTATCACTTGAGCGTTGTAGATATGTGATTTATGTATTTTTTTTTTAGGTTTGTACAAACGTTTTTCATATGGAGCTTAATGTGGTTTTTATAGATGTTTGCTTGTCCAGACTGATCTTGTAAAAGCTATTTACATGCAGCTAGGAAGATATTAAAATGACGCTTGGTTCAGCTTGAGGCTGTTAGCTTCTGCATTTTATTTTGTTTAGAACAAATATGGTGAAAGTCTGACAAGGTGCACTGGTCTTCTCTCGACCCCCCCATAGACAGCCCTGCTATTTTAGAAGTTATGTCGAGCCAGGTATAGGCAGGTAATTAGCCATTTTCATACACAGTATTCAAACACACACAAAGTAGGTAGTTCCTTCTGTAATCTACAGAGTGAAGTTCAACTTGTATAATAAACCTGCATAAGCATACCACTACAGAAAGTTATGAAAACTCTTACCATTTTTGGGGGAAAAAAGAAATTCTTAACTTTTTCTTTGCGGTCAAGCCTGTTTAACCCTTACCCCTGGGTTGCATGAACTATATGAATTGATCACAGCCATCCCAAATTAAAAGATCAGAAACCATAAAACCTAGTGCTTTGTTTAATGATTAAAAAGTTGACTGTTGACTCATTTAATCTTTTGTGGCATGTCAGTTGTCCATGTGCTTACATTGCTCTAACACTTTAAAGTATAATCTGCATATAATAATAAATAAATATTAAGTTCCAATAGAGCAGAATAAGCTCTGGAAAATTCTACCTGTATCTGGTGGAATTTGAGGTGATATAATCTGCTTCTGAACCCACATCAATGTGGTCCTTATTGAAGACCACAGGAAGGGTGTATAGAGGTCGTTCCAGCACCCATCTGGTCAGCAGAATGAGAACCCCCTGCAGCCTCGCGTCTGTGGACTACAAGGCTAAAGACTGAGCCCCACTCAGAGTTGACTGACCTCCATTGCTGAAATTCTAACTGGGTGAACCAGTAACTCTGGGTATACTGGGGTGAGATTAGTCACCTCAGAACTGAAGGTGAAGTTTCAGGTTAGTTAAACACACTTTCTGCAATACCACCCAGATCTTATGCTCTTCAGTCTTTTGTTTGTTTATTTTGCATATGTTATCAAGAAGATTTTTCAGAGTTCTTGACGTGTTCCTCCATGTCTGGCAGTGAGGTTTTCCTGAAATGTTTTTTTTTTTCTTGGAGTTGGAGTTTTCTCACACATTCTGCTCCCTCTGCCACCATAAAAATGTCTAATTCTAATTCTAATGGTCCACTGTGGCTTTTCACAGGACAACACCCATGTAAATAAAATTCACAGATATAACTCATTTAGAGCACGCAGCTGTTTGGATAAAATAAGACAAGTAGAGCTTCATGGTGGTGTGGTGGTTAGCACTGTCGCCTCACAACAAGGCGGTCTGGGTTTGATTCTCGGTCTGGGCTGCTCAGTGTGGAGTTTGCATGTTCTCCCTGTGCCTGTGTGGGTTTTCTCCGGGTACTCCGGTTTCCTCTACATGCATGGTAGGTTAACTGATCACTCTATATTACCCGTAGGTGTGAGTGCGTGCGTGCGTGTGTGTGTGTGTTGGCCATGTGGTGGACTGGCGACCTGCCCACGGTGTACCCTGACATCACACTGAGATGCTGGGATTGGCTCCAACCCCCCCGTGACCCTGACTAGGGGGATTAAGCAGTATGGAAAATGAATTAATGAATGAAGTAGAGCTTCTCTCTCTCTCTCTCTCTCTCTCTCTCTCTCTCTCTCTCTCTCTCTCTCTCTCTCTCTCTGTGTGACACTGCAATCTACTGTAAAGAATCTTCACACACGGAAGGAAAAAATGTGCTTTGGGTATTCATTACACATATGGGGTGTGTGTGTGTGTGTGTACACGCGTACAAGGCAAGTTCACTAGAATCTTCATGGGGGAAGCAAAGATCATGAAATTGAGTCTTGGTTGCAGCAGATGCAGTAATGTGATCACTGTAGCGGACTGTAGTAGTGAAGAAGGATCCGAGTCATAAGAGGTTGGGGAGGTGTACCAGGTGTGATCATCCATGGGGCATCTGATGGGCTCCTGCAGGAGGTGTAGCAGGCGTGATCATCCATGGGGCATCTGATGGGCTCCTGCAGGAGGTGTAGCAGGCGTGATCATCCGTGGGGCATCTGATGGGCTCCTGCAGGAGGTGTAGCAGGCGTGATCATCCGTGGGGCATCTGAAGGGATCACTTCTCCTGGCTGGAACTGGTTTGGCTTCTCCGCTCACCCTTTTGCCTCTGCAACCCTGAGGTGGGAGATCACCAGATATATGCAGCTTAAATGTCTACAGCGTCACCCTGTACTGTATTTGGAGGCATTTCTCCCTGCTCCTGTTTTCTGTGAACTCTTGATTCATGCTGGGATTATGCAGATTCCCTGGGAAAACCTGTTTCATTTACAGGCTTCTTAAATTAGCACCAGTACAGACTCGCTTGTGCAGTTTGGCAGAACTGTACTGCCATCTCAGTGATACCAGCATTCAGTCAATATTTCTGTTTTCTATATTTGAACCCATATTTCGAAATGAACTTGTATAATTAGGTCAACATTTAAATCTGTCAAATTAAAACACTTCAGCAGGTTTTGTATGAAAGCCAGGTTTGATTTGCGAATCATCTGAAATAGGAAATGAAACTGCAGGTTATACATCTGCATGTCTGATGATTGTTCTGTACATATTGCTAATCTCACCAGTGCTCAGGGTGATCTGAATATCTCCTGATGCAGCCACACAACCAGTGTTGCGATCCCGCTCATTGCTGTGCATTTTCTCAGTCAAGTCCTGGGTACTGACGCTTAATCTCGTGCTCTCTCTGCCTGGTCAGACCGCATGGAGCCCACGCTCGTGCCCTCCGTGACTGCATCGTCATTTTTACCACTTTTGTACAGACCCTTCCATTCATTCCCAGACCCATTCCCATAAATCCCTCCTCTGTAAACGAATCCTGTTTCTCTAAAATATGCCAGTATGACTTCATGTGCACTACACGGTGCTTCTGCGCTGTCTGTTTTACCTCTGTGATTAAGTGTTTGTAAACGCTAACTAGAAATCACAGTTTACGACCTATTTACATAAAGCCCCAGCACAGAGTAAGGAAGTTCATTCCTGCTTTGGGTGTTATGACGTCCTGTGTGAACTCGGGGACTATGGTGGTTTTTAGTGGTCATGTGGGGCTGTGGGATATTTGTTCTCTTGACATCTCCTCACTTCACCCCCCCCCCTTCAGTCAGCTGGCAGGGTTTAAATGGCTTTCTGAGTGCAGGTAAGTGTTTCTCTTCTACAAGGAGAAGCAGCTCAAAGCTCCCTTCCCCCGTGCCTAAAAGCTGTCGGGGCTCTGTCGGCAGTGGGAATCACTTTCCTCGAGACTTGTATTGATTAGAGCTGTCAATGTCATGTAGTCATTTTGTTACAGACTTAAACCTTCTATGTCTTGAAAACAAAGCAGGTTTTGGCATTTGACAACTATCATGACTTTTGGTTGTGTGTGGCCCTGTTTTACGATTCAGTGGTTTACTTGTAGAGTTTTGAGATTCAGCTTTCTTCCACAAGATGGCAGTATAGTTTCATCTTATAATTAGACGGTCCACTAGGGAGTCTCATGTCATTAAGGCACTTGTAAAGCTGCTTTGTGACAACAACTGTTGATTGATTGATTGATTAAGGGAATGCCATTTAGAGCTTGAGGGAACTGCAACTTCAGAATCTCAAGTCTAACATGAGTCATCATCCAGATTATTGCTCTTTATTGCTAAATCCTCAGGCCATACACCATAAACACCCATACACATGCTGTATATCATCCCTCTGTGTTTTTAACACACACAAACACACATACACATGCAGTAAACAAGCCTCTGCTGTATTACACACACACACAAACACACACACTACCAGTTTGCACCACCCATTTGTAGAGGTGCCAGTGTCCATCCCAGGGTAATCTTGTTTACTGTATCATGTATCACATTTTGTTATTCAAGCTCATGCTTTGAAATATACCAGATCCCAACAACAAATAATTCAATGTTCTTGTTTTAAAAAGAGATTGAGAATTTTTGTCTGGCTAAGTGCCTTGTTTTTTTTCTTTTTTAAAGGGATAACTGACATTCATCCGGTCTCTCGGTTATTACTAGAAAATGATTAGAATATTTCTAGAATGCTAATAAATGGTCGGCTGTTCCCTTCTTTACCTTTTGGTATTGATTTCCTTTTTACTTCCCTATTGCACGTTTCCCTGTTGTGTAATATGGTAAGATTTACACAGAAATGTTTAAGTTATGATTAGTTTCTGTGTAAATGTATCCGCTGACAGCAAATGGAGCGTGTCGGGCATAGACAGACAGCCTAAGTGTGATTGAGCTCCGGCCACTTGCCTGTAGCTGACCGTCAGCCCCACACTTAAAATGCACTCAGAGATTTCTCGTTGTAATCGCCTTAAACTGCAAAGCATCGAACAAATAAATTCACTTCTTTGGAAGTCGGGGGGAGGAGGGGGGAGAGGCGGTGATGAAAGAAGATCAAATAAAGAGATGAGAAGTGAAAGGTTGACTGAGGAAGGATTGTTCACTGACATGAGATATCTGCACCAAACGAGCGTTTCCTCTCCGAGCCGCAATTGGCTGCAATAATCAGAGCTAAATTATGCCTAATATTTATTTCCAGAAACAATTGTCTGTGCTTTAGCGGCGCTTTGATTGAGCTCCCCGTAGACATGTTGTAGACAGATGTTTAGATGACCTCATGTTTGAAGTAATGTTGATTTTGGAAGAATGCTTTGCCGTGTCTCTCCAGCTCACACGCCCCTTCCTCCGGCCAGGTTGGGATTATGCCTCATGCACGCAGGCCCTGTTCACAAGCTTTGAATTACTTTCACTTCAGGCTACTGTTCTGTATAGGCGACCGTAGTGGTTGTTGATTTTACAGATCTCTGCTGTCAACTGAATGATGAGAAGTGAAAAATTACAGGTTAATATTTGAGAAAAATACAAAATGAGTTACTGTAAAATAAGAGGCTTCAAATTTTTTAATGAATTTGAATATTACCAACAGAAGTAATTTTTGCATATCACGTGCTCTCTTGTCAGCGTATCTCCTTGGGGGGGTTGGAGGGGGGGGATGGGGCTCCAGCAAACCACAGCAAACATTCCGAAAACAAACACGGGAGATTTATTGACCACTACGACTAATTACACACGAGGAAATGTGCGGGATCGTAATGTCAAAAGAAATCACTTGACTGCAACCAGGCATGAAGAAAGAGGGTGACGTGCAACGTGGGGCCAGGCCTCCAGAAGTGGACTGTGTGTTTCCTGTAGGTTTGGATCCCACAAGTGGACAGAGGAGGAAATGGATCTGAAGGAACACGGAGGATCGCGCGTGTGCCTAAAGTGACCGGTGCGTTTTCGGGTAGTGGACCTCGGGGAGGTTTCCTTGCAAGTATTCGGCACCAAGACGTGGGGAGAAGCCGCGATACGCCAGCAGACCTTGCTGACCTCTGCACCATTGTTGGCTGATTTGGGGGAACTACTGTTTAACTACCGGTGTGCGCGGGGTCCCGGGATCGTCCCCACTGGGTCAACCCTGTAGGGGAGACGAGCCTCCTCTACGGGCCGGAGGAGCCCTGACCCGCCTGCGTAACGTACGACGTGGCTGCTGGGCACAGACGTTATCTTAACAACATGATTTATGGCAGTTTAGCCAGAGACCGGTAGAGACAGGACGTGTGTGAGGGTGTGTGTGCTCCGCTGTAACGCTGTGTGAGGGTTCAGGGCATTTACACACACACACACACACACACACACACAGACACATGCGTGCACATGACTTGTATATTCAACCCATCCATCATGCATGTTATGTTGCTGTAAGCAATAAGGATAATTGCAGTGTTATGGTAAGACCAAAATCAGTGGGTGTAATTACAATTGTCCAACATGGGAGCCTGTCGCTGGTCCACTGCACATTCTCATTTACAGAGAGTAATTATTACAATGAGTCCAGTCAATCTTTACCAGGAAAAATTGATCAGAACTGGCACCTCTAAACACATGCCGTTAGATCACTAACTAATTGCTGAATAAGCTCAAACAGTTTTTAAAAAGCATAATTCTTTTCATTAAATATTTATTCTTTTATTCATGGCCATACCGTGCATGGTCTGGGTGATTTATTGCAGTGGTTGAGAATCTTTTTCGAGGGACCTGTGTACAGTGTGGAAGATTATTGTTGCTGTCTCAGAATGATGCAAAGTGGTGTGGGGTCTGTCCAATAGAGATCTGGGATCTGTCCAATAGAGATCTGGGATCTGTCCTAAAGCAGTCTAGGATTTGTTTTGAAGAGGTGTGGGATCTGTCCTAAAGCTGTGTGGGATCTGTTCCAGTATGGTGTGAGATCCACCCTGAAATGGAGTGGGATCTGATCCAGTGTGGGATCTTTTTTAAAGCTTATAGATCTTTTTTAAAGCTGCTCTAGCCTCACAGACTTCAGCCCCTTTTGTAACTCCCCTCCATTATAGTCACTTCGTATTACATCTGTCGTTGCTACCAGGCCACCATATTCTTGAAAGTGTCCGATTATTTTTACAAGCATGTTATACAGCATCTTGGCATCTTTTTAGATAAAGGCATAACATTGTTTAAATTGCACACGTTTTAGAGACTCAGTGCATGGGAGTTTTGAGGAAGGAGGGGGTCATTAAAATGAAGGAATTCTAAAATGGCATGCTCAGAAAACAGGGTGGCGTTCCCCGACTGCCCCGCTGGTGTAAGTACACACACAGTAGAGCACATGGCAGCAATAAGACTGGAGATCAGCTGAACAAGCGCAGCTTAATAGAGCACTTTGGCTAAGTAGTCCAGGGCCATAGTTTTGAATAATCCTGTAAGGAAATGAATGTGTGTGTGTGTGTGTGTGTGTGTGTGTCCATCCAGTTCAGTGCTTTAGTTCAAGTGTTTGTTTTTTGCAAACTTGGGTGTCTTGTTTACCACCTCATAAATGTCATAATTAAGTTGGAATACAATGAGACTCTTTTGGCCAGAGGACATTTTGATTGCACTGTTATCATTAAAAAAGTCCATATGATCTTGAATTCCAGTAAAGCAGCCAGCTCCAAAAATAAATTCAGACCTCCCTCCCACTTTGCTAATCATATCTACTGTTGGAATACAGTGCATCTTGGTATTTCAGCTTGGTCCAGACAAGTTCTTTCTGGGTTTCAACAGTCTGTGTTGAGACCCATTGTTAGTTTGATATGCTTGGCTTCTGTCTGAGAGATTTACTGCACTTCCATATTCTGTCTGGAAACCATGGGTGCATCTGCCCCCGCTTTACCGTAATATGCCGTTTTTGTAGGCTTCTGTTTCTGTTTGAAACCAGAGTGGATGACTTCATATGAGAGAGAGAGAGAGAGGGAGAGAGAGAGCAGAAAGCATCACTAATATAATGATTCAGGACAAGACTGGGGCAAACTGAATCTAATTTGAGATTCAGCACTGTAGAAAATTACAAACCTGATGATTTTAAAGAAGAAATGTTTGAATTATAAATAAACATAATAAGTACTGTCAAAGAAAGGGGCACACGTAGAAATGACCTCTGATTTATGAGACTGTGGGTGTGTACGTGCACGCGTTTACGCAGCTATAGTGCGTTTGCGTTTCAGTAGAATCGGGACAACTCTGGATCTGGGAGGATGTGTGATGTCATACTGTTAGTTTTCTTGTACTTTGACTTTCTGACTTGAGAGTGAATTGTCAGCAGACTCGTTACTTGTTCTCGCATGCTTTGAGCGCGAAGCTTTAATTAGGCACTCTCTGATTTAAACCCACTTGATTACTTGCGATCCAGAGCAGTAAAGGAATGACGAGGGGACATTAGCGAGGAAAGCAGACGAATTTGATCACGAGAACCAACGCTGAGCAGAAAGGCTTGCTTTAAATTTGTTTATAGGTTTTATTATCCTTTCAAAGGGAGAGAACCTTACACTAAAATCAAGACGGACGCAAATGTCACAATTTGGAAGTCGGTGAAAAAAAGACGCAGGGGGAGAGACAGCGGTGTCCTTTATCATGTTTGAAATATGGGAAATTGGACAATGGAATAAAGCTATTTAAAAAATCGCACTGGGTCATGGAAAAGTGGAGAGGCTGTGCGTCTAGGGTTCCTGTTTGTTCATACTATCCGCTGGTGCTGGGTGGGCCCATCACGCTTCACGGAGGAAATAACGGATCAGTCTTCTACTCGTTTAGAAATCCGCTCTACGTGATGGACACATTATTTCCAGTGGGGATTTGTGACATAAAGAAATAAAATGACTTCAGTTTACGAATATGTACTGCGGTTTATCTGTTTTAGCCGCTATAAGTGCACTTGGTGATTTAGAAAAGGCTCAGGTCGTGTTCAGGCTGCTCGCTAAAATTCAATTTCAGTTATTTCTTAAAAGCAACTGGACTTCATTTCTTAGCATGGCTCCCTTTGTCCTTGGTTATTTTGAGTCCTGCTAAGAATGTATCAGGTGAAACCTGTCAAAATGCTTTTAGTGTCTTTCTGTATTTTTCATTGTTGTCAAGAGACCGACAAAATAAAAGTCGATCAGTCAGGCTCTCTGGGGTCATTTTCAAGTCCTAAGAAAGTCTATGAAATTTTCCCTTACATTTTTATTAGTGCATCTCCATATCTAACTGAGATATGTAGTGTCTGTTTGCCTTCAGCCGTTTCTCCCACTCACTGGTCAATTACTAAAATGAGTTCATCGTTGCTGTGCCTAGGGGGCAGTAGAGAGCTGTTGTGCTGTTTTACTCTGCTCTTCATTCCAAACTTGGCAAATGTTTTGCATGGGGCTTTAAATATAGGAGGGGGAGGGGGGGGGGGGGTGTAGAGATTGCCTCAGAGCGAACAAATGAGGAAAAACTTCCTGTAATGAATACTTATCTAGCAGTAAATGATAGGGCTTCTAGAAGTAATAATAAAGGATGGAGATAGTTCAGTCTATCAGGAAACCTCTGTTAATTACATTTGTCTGTGAAATTGTGATGATAAAGCACTGAGAATCCTAATGTATCCATGCTGTTTTAAATTGTCCTAGACTAATCAATGAAAATGTTTCTCTTATCAGCAAATTTGTGATGTCTATTTTATTTTTACTTATGTGTGTGAAGTGCTAGTATAGATAATTTAGAGAGAATAAACCTTGCAGTAAATTATTCAGATATTTATTTTGCAATTTTGTATTTGGTGGGAATCCACCTTTTTTTGTTTGTCCAATGCTGCCCAAATTCATTTCCTGACTCCTCGATGGGGATGAAACGGGGATAGTGACGCCGCTCGGGCCAAACGTCGAGCCACGCGGACCACGAGGAAGAGCTTGAAACGGCAGGTGTCTCCGTCCTGTGCGCCGTCCCGCAGAACGAGCCGCTCGTTTGGAGCGCAGCGAAGCGTAGCGCGGCCCACACACGGCGGGAGCCCTGGGACTCCGTCTGCGTTTTGAAGCGCAGAGCGGGGGAAGGTTAAGTTATCAGCCCACCGAGACAGGCAGCGCTGGACAGCACAGGCTTGGGATGAGATATGACAGATGCTTACTCGATAAGAGCTCTTTGGCAGGATATCCAGACTGGCGTGCTACATCTATGCAGCGAATGACTCTCTGACTGCAAAAGCAAACGTCTGCTGTGTTCATGTTTCTGATGAACACTAACACTATATGCATTTGTATGTTCATTTTTATGTGATCAAAGGCAAAAAAGTAAAAAAAAAAAAGTCATTGAAGCAATACATATTTTACACACATTTAGCAACATACTGTGTTGCTAAATGTGGCTTACAGGGTTTGCTGATCTTTGCAAGTGTGTTTGTGTGTGTGTGTGTGTGTGTGTGTGTGTGTGTGTGTGTGTTGTGCATCTGTGTTAGTCCCAAGTAGATGTGATCAAAGCTGTATGTTCTATGCTGTGAACTCTGGTTTGACAAGGAAGGCCCATTCTTGCCAAACTGTACCCACAATGGCACTGCTGCTGTTCTCTGGGTCGGCTGGGCTCTGGGTCGGCTTTGCTCTGGGCGAATTTCCGCGTGGGCGGCTGGGGTCTGGGTCAGCTGGTATCTGGAGCAGCGTTACTTTGGGGCGGCTTTCCTGGTGGGCGGCAATGTCCTCTGGGGGACATCTCTGAAAGCAGCCTCTCTCCACAGATGTCCTATGAATGGTGCCCCAGGGGCAGGTTGCAACAGCCACCAATTGATCAGGCCACATCCAGACCAATGCGGGCTGACGTTGCCCGTGCTCTGCCTGCTTCTAAACGGCTCTGAGTGGACTGGGCAAGGCTCGCCACGGAGGAAATGTCCTACTGTGATTATGTGCAGGTCGCTGCAGTTTTCTCCAGTCTGTTTGTGTTTGGATTGCTTGAGGAAATGTTTTGTTTGGTAATTTTTTTTCAACCCACCCACGCTCAAATTTAATTGCATTTATGTGTGTGTGTGTGTGTGTGTGTGTGTGTGTGTGTGTGTGTGTGTGAGAGAGATTAGGCAGCTATACAATATGTGCTGTACAATTTATAAGGGATTATCAAAAAGTGTTTATTAATAATAATAACAATAATAAACTATTATTGTTATTACTACTCCTACTACTCGCATGGAGTGCATTAGATTATGGCTCCTGAATCCTGAATCCCTGCAGTGGAGAGAAGGTTACAATAATTATCCTCAGGTCAATTAGCCAAGAAGGCAGCAGGAACGGCAAAGTCATTTTCTAAGCCAAACATCCTGGTACTGGGGCAGCGGGGGCCAACCCGTCCAGCTCGCGGGAAGCACTTTGTGGGGAAGTGGATCAGGGGTTTGTTTTCTTTCGCTGGCAGTCGGGCCTCCTGGGGCCCAGCCAGACGAGCAGCACCTGAAGTCTGGCCCCTCCCCCTCCCATGCCCTCAGGTGTCTGCGGACTCTTGTGTGGGTCGAGACGCCGCCTCACACGGACGCCTCTCGCACGCGAACGCGTCGTGCTGCTTAACTCGCCTCAGCGACTCCAGCGTTCTTTGTGGGCGTTGCGTTTTGGGAGCTTTGAAGTCGGTGCTGAGGAAAAAGGAACGGTGGGTTTTGGGCCATGGGCGGCATGCAGGGGGTGAAGGGAGGGCAGTGACGGTGGACTTGACCCGGGTGGGGGTGGAGGGGTGGGGAGGTTAGGGTGGATGAGCTTGCGCAGGGAGGAGGCAGCGTCGTGAAGGTGGAGGGGCTTTGCGGCGTAAAAGAGGCGGGGGCGGTATACGAGGATGAGCTTGTGGGCGGGGCAGGTGTGGTGGGAGGGTGGATGAGGGATGAGACGTGGGATATCCGAGGGAAGGTGGAGGAAGACACTCCACCTGCGGTGGTTTCAGCCCTCCAGCTGACGACAGGCGACTGGGTGATGCACTGGTGCCAGAGCAGGTCTCAACTCTGTAAGCCAGAAGCTCTCAGAAGCTAAACAGCTCACAAGTGCTATCCATCATCGCCTGAGGCTGGCTGAAAGACCTGTCTCTGAAAAGCAAAGAAAAGCCTATATGAGAAATGGAGCAATAAAGGGGGTGGGGGGGTGTGAAGGTAAATCCAACATCGTGCACCAAACGCTTGAACGACAGATCCGATCTGTTCGCTAGATTATTCTCCACCCTTCGTTGTTTCACCTAATGTTAATCTTGGTGTAATTACTCCGTCAAGAACCAAGAAAGGAAGAAAAGAAAAAGAAGTGAGACCGATATTTTCTCTCATGAAGGATGGAGAGTTAATGTTGGCCAAGGACCAGCAATGGCTAATGAGCAAGAAGAAAATGCCGTCATCCTGCTGGTGTCTGTGACTTCACTTGATTAGGATAACCCTTCACTCCAACCTTGACAAGTGCTCCATGGTTCCAGAAGATGGCTGTCTGAGGAGCTTCCTAACTGTGTTCGACGTCTCTTTCCCCCACCTCCCTCTCCGCTGTTTTTTTTTTTTTTTTTTTTTTTTTTTTTTTGAAATATGGAATAAAATTACTTGAGGAAAGAGAAACAAACGCCATTTTGTTTGGTTCTGTTGCCTCTCTGTTTGCTCTTCTGAGCAGAGGGTGGGGTGAGATCACACAGTGTGTTTGACACTCCTGAGCCAGCAGTCTTATTTGTTTGGTGGAGATGAGTGAAGCCTCACACTGATCCTCTAAGAACAACAAGTCTCCTCGTCAAACGTCCTAGGAAAGTTGACAAATGAAGGAGGGCTGGATGTGGTGTGTAAGTGGGCCTGACCTCTACTGATGGCAGCTGGTTCTGGGCCGGTCTGGGCCGGTACTGGACCACTGGTTGTTCCTCCGTGTGATGCGTTCTCTGTAATCACCGCACAATTTATGCCAAATTCATTACTGCCACTTTGTTGCTTCTAGTTTATAAGCAAGGCCCTGTAACTGCGCCTGCACTAAGATAAGAAGAAAAGGGAACGTGTTGAATTGAAGTTTAATGAAACCACAAAGTAAAACTTAAGTGGCATGTATCAACATTTTGTTTGGGTATTTCCCTAGAATGTCTTCATAATGTTTTTAATTTGGACAAAAAGGATATGGTGAGCCTGATCAAACACGGTCTGGTTTCTTTAAGTGGTGATTGTTTTAAATGATGTGAAACTTGTCATTAATAGTTTCCCATCCTCACTATGCAGTCTACCCCAACTAGTATGCTGATGCCCCTTCACAACAAAGTCTGTGTTAAAGGGGTTTTTGTAATCAAGATTTGCCATTGTTTTAGTGCCAGTCTTTAATGTCCCAATAGTTAGAAATGAGCATTTTATGGATGATTAAAGTCATCTCCCTCCTCCTCAAAGAAGTAAGTGCTAGAAATGTTGAGTTTTGAAATCTTCTTCTGCAAACCTGCAACCTGAGCTTCTGGAGCAGCAGCACCGAGAAGAACGTCGGCACCCCTCCACCTCCCCTCCCCCTCCACACCTCCCCTCTCCTCCACCCCCCCTCTCCTCCCCCCTCCCCCTCCCCTCCACACCTCCCCTCTCCTCCCCCTCCCCTCCACACCTCCCCTCTCCTCCCCCTCTCCTCCACCCCCCTCCCCTCCACACCCCCCCTCTCCTCCACCCCCCTCCCCTCCACACCTCCCCTCTCCTCCCCTCTCCTCCACCCCCCCTCCCCTCCCCTCCACACCTCCCCTCTCCTCCACCCCCCTCCCCTCCCCCTCCACACCTCCCCTCTCCTCCCCCTCTCCTCCACCTCCCCTCTCCTCCCCCTCTCCTCCACCTCCCCTCTCCTCCCCCTCTCCTCCCCTCTCCTCCACCTCCCCTCTCTCCCCCTCTCCTCCCCCTCTCCTCCACCCCCCTCCCCTCCACACCTCCCCTCTCCTCCCCCTCTCCTCCACACCCCTCCCCTCCCCCTCCCCTCCACACCTCCCCTCCACACCTCCCCTCTCCTCCCCCTCTCCTCCCCCTCTCCTCCACCCCCCTCCTCTCCCCAGCCAGTCCCCTCTCAGGCCCGCTAAACTGTCACTGCAGCAGCCACGAGTGGTCTGGGGAGTTGAACTTGACTGGAACATATGTCTTCAATTTTAATAGCCCTCCACTCCCCACAGATGGCTGTGGGGGGGGGGGGGGGGGGGGGGGGGGGGGGGGGGGGGGGGGGGGGTGCCTGAGAAGCTGCGTTTCATGTAAGAATAATTTGTGTTAAGTAGCTGGGCGATCGGTTTGTTACGCTAGAGCTGACAG
>NC_135227.1:15935016-15945016 GCF_052324685.1 Brachyhypopomus gauderio
CTACGTTTCCTTCTCTTCATATAGTACTTGGTGACAACAGTATAATCAGCCCAAACACCCACCATCCACAAGAGGAGCTCAA
This sequence comes from Brachyhypopomus gauderio, assembly GCF_052324685.1. Taxonomy (NCBI): domain Eukaryota; kingdom Metazoa; phylum Chordata; class Actinopteri; order Gymnotiformes; family Hypopomidae; genus Brachyhypopomus; species Brachyhypopomus gauderio. The sequence goes on from NC_135227.1 coordinate 15,935,099, forward strand.
AGTGAAATGAGGGACTTTCTGTTTGTAGTCTGAATGTGGCAATGGAATCTCGCGTGATTCAATTAGCTCTGCAAGTCATTAACAGAGAGACTAAATGACGATTCCTGTTTGTATAGTGTGTGTGTGTGTGTGTGTGTGTGTAGGAAAGCTGGGGAAAGAGGAGATGCAGAGAAAGGTCCCGCAGACATTTCCGCTGCAGCGATCTCCTCCTGATGTGCTCGGCTTGGTCCTCCGCGTGCGTCTGCCTGTTATCATTGGCTGGGTGAGGCGGCCATGCCGCTCGGCTGGAAGAGCTCCGGTGTGAATTTTACTGGAGGACGGGGAGCGCACACACACCATAAAGCAGAGCTCGCTTTTCCATCCTGAGGGCAGCCAGGCTGTGGCGTGTCTCAGCCTTGCTCGGCCCCGCCTCTCCATGCCCGTAAGCTCGGCCCCGCCTCTCCACGCCCGTAAGCCGCTGCACAGGGAGTGAAGGAGGGCGGGTGTAAATGGGGGGCGGGGACCTGGGGGGGGGGGGGGGGGGGTGTTGCGTCCTCGTCTCACACATGCGGCTCCTGGCCCGTATTTTGACTGCAAGCACCATAAAACAGCCCAGTGCGCCGGTGGCTCATGACATCATGACCCAACAATGTTTCGAGTGCGATCCGTTTATAGCCCTGCGTAAACGGCCTGTGGGGGGAGTCACAGGGGGGAGATAAAACAACAGGCCTTGCCTGCACCTCCTCCTGCCCAATCCCCCCCCCCCCCCCCCCCCCCCCCCCCCCTCCAGCACCTCCCTTAATGCTCCAGCTCTGGGCCTCTAGATGCACCGGCCACCCGGGGAGCTCATCCATCTCTCTGGTTTCGCTCCCCACCCCCAGCTCTGGTCTGCAGCCCTGCCTGGCAGCCGGAAACCGTGCGGGACAGAACCAGAATCGCACCCTCTTGGCTTGGACCAGAGAGTAGCCCTGCTGAGCACCCCTGCTTCTGTGCAGGGGAGACCCCTGATTGATACCGCCAGTCCTGGTCGGGGTGGAGAGGGACACTCGGAGGAATCAGGACCCAAGTGCCACCCACAGGGTCGTCCTGAGGGGGGAAACTGCCGCCACTCACTAGCTCTGGTTGGGAATCGTGGGTGGGTGTGTGTGTGTGTGTGTGGGGGGGGGGGGGGTGAAAGATGGACCCCGGAGAACCCTGAGCTGAGCCGTGAAAGTTTAAACAAATATGAGGGGAGAGAGTCACCCTGGTGGTCCTGAGCTGCTTGGCACGGTGATGTTTGCTCTCTCCACTGGACTTGTTTTGAGTACGCCTTCAGTGCCAGCGTGAGCGCTAATCATCATCATCATCTTCGTCATCTTCACTCACAGAGCGAGCTCCACCACTGATCTAAGGCACCATGCTAACACGTCCCTACGCTTCCCAACATGTGGTTTTTTTATCTTAAGGGGAATCCTTCTTGGAATCATTACCAAGGTGTTGCGTGAATGACTTTGTTTTGATGTGCTTTTGGCTGGGGGCTGCAGTATGGCTGTGCACTTCATGCCTGCAGTCCTGGGCCTGGAATAATGGAGCCTATGGTTTGGGGGCTCAGAGGGTGGCGTGGCTGTTGTGTGTTTGCTGTCTGTGTCTGCATGTGTGCTTTTACAGTGCATGTTCTGTGAGCACCACATGCAACTAATTGTAGGTTTTTAGAGAGCAGATGCAAGATAGTGATAAAACCGCCTGGTATACAAACCCAACAAGCAGGACACATGAGACATGATTACTGTTGGGAAAACCTTTTTCGTATTATAAATTAGCTACTTATAAAGTGACTCATTCTATTTTTTTCACCATGACAGCCATTTGCTGCAAAGAGCCTGCCAAAGACGCCCCTTCTTCTGTACAAACTATTCAAATCAAAGTCCGTCTGAAAGATTTACTACTATTTGAGCTCTTACAGCCAAAGCGATACATGCCGTAGCTCCACCTACGTGTCGAGTGTGGCTACTAGCTGGACTGGTATCAGTCGTAAGTTTCCTGACGGCACGCTTGCGTGACGGCCAGCTTTGTGGGAATGCCTGTCATTCTCAAGACCACAAACCATCACCCAGTGCGGTCCCGGTCGCATTCGGAGCCTTCTGGCATCCTTCAGAGCGGAGATTAGCTGGATCGCTTCATTTGGGTCTCGATGCATGCATGCGGCTCTGTGAAACATGTTCAGTTATGTCGGGACATTTAAAGCGTGTGATGACTAATGTTGGATTATCTTTTGACTCTATCTTCAGTTACACTGTCCTGTAGGACTGCATTACCCAGAAGTACTGAGACTGTAAAATACAGAAAATAATACCCAAGATTCTTAAGAATAATGTTTTTAGGTCAAGGAAAATAATGGTCTGAAATGTTATATTTTGCGAGTACTTCATGAACCATATTCTTGAGTCTTGCTGCATAATGTGTCAGTGTGTCACTTCTTGGATCAGAACCACCTTGTGCCTGTGTGGCGTAGACATCTTCCTCTTCACGACCAAGACAAATACACACAGACTGTTCTACGGTGTGGCACACATGCCTGATGTATATTTGACCATGTTTATTAAACGAGGAGGAACACTCGGACTCTTCTTTTATTGGTCACTTTTTTCAACACGTTTATTGATGTCTGTTTCGAATCTTTCAGATTCTGAAAGCCTCATGATGTTGACCATGTCTACTTATTACTACTACAAATTTTCTTCTTAGTATTATTATGGCAGTATTTCAAAATGTATCCCTACAGTTTTAAAGCTGAAGTCGTTAGGCTTTAACGTGCTACTGGACTTGTGTCCGATTGCAAGGAGCATCAGTCTTCAGGATATCTTGTGCTTTTGGGAGCCTTCTGTCTGATACGTTTCACGTACAGTTGTTGCAGTTTTTTTCTGTAGACTCGACTTGCTTTTAGCAGCCTATTTCAAGCCAAGGTGGAGTTTCTTCACTAAACCTTCCTTGTGGTGTGTCTCGTCTTTGTGACTTGTTGTAATCGGATCTGTCTGTTTTTGTCTGTGGATGAGAGGCCACAGAACGGCAGCAGAGCGACTGTAACATCTCCGCTCCACACTTGCTGTGTATTCTACACCGTCTCCTAAGACCTGTCAGCCCTTTGTGGTCATAATGGCAGTTATTGTAGAGGTATTTTTCATAGTACGGGTCATTTTTCTATCCACTATTACAGTCTCACACTATTTTCAGCTGATTTCTTTGCTTATTGTTAAATCCCTTTATTTTCCATTTGCCTCTTGATGTTGCCACTTTCTGTTCTATTGGTTTGATGTTGCTTCCTTCTGGTCATCAAAATATATATATTTTTTTCTCCAGGTCAAGAATTTGTTGATTGGTTGATGGGCTTGAGAATTGATGGTTCCCTGGATAATACAGAGTCGCCCAGGTCCGGAGACAGAAAAGCAGGCCCAGACCTTCACACTTCCACCACCATGCTTCTTCGTTGGGAGGAGGGGCTTCTCTTTATGTGCAGTGTTGACTTTTCTCCAAACATGGCACAGATGATTGTGGCCAGATAATTCAAATTTGGACTCATCTGTCCAGAGATTAGACTTCCAGAAAGCCTCTGGTTTGTCCAAGTGCTCTCTGGCAAAGTTTAAACAGGGAACTTTGTTCTTTCTTGAGAGCAGACGGTTCCTTCTAGCAACTCTCCCATGAATGCCATGCCTATTGATTTTAGAGGCACGTACATTTATGCCAGATGCTGCTAGAGGGCTCCGTAGCTCTCTGGAGGTGATGTGTGGGTTTGGCCTTTGCGTGAATCATTTGTTTTCCTGGTGCTATTTGGCCCAGTTTCTGATGGCTGTCCTCTTCACTTTGAGTGTTCCTCTCTTCTCTATTGCGGTGATGGTGATGGTCCTCCATTTGTAAATGTCTTACAGTGGATGGATGGAGCAGGAATCTTTTGGAGATGGTCTTGTAGGTTTCCTCAGACTGATGGGCTGTCACCAACATCTTCCTGATGGCCTTGGACATCTCCTTTCCTCTCCGCATTGTTGATCTCTGTGCTTTACGTCCTGGTACAACAGTGGTTTGGTTGGATTCCTCTCCCTTTTAATCAGTGGAGCTCAAATCTTTTCCCAAGGATTTGATAGGTCTGTTTATTGATTACTTGAGCACTCACATGTGTTTCACCTGAGTGTTTTACCTAACTGACTTTACCAATGCAGCTGTGGGTCATTTACTTTTGCACATGATCTGATTTCATGTTTCATGTAGTCTGCTGGTGACTCAAAACAAGAAAATGAAATTAATGAACATAAACCTGACATTTCATATTCAAAAACTGGTGATGACTAAATAAGCGAATCCTGGTAAAACAAATCTAATCTACTCAAGGATTTCACAAACATTCAAGCAGCATTGTATGTTTGTGTGTATGTATATGTGTGTGTGTGTGTGTGTGTGTGTGTGTGTGTGTGTGAGTGTGTGTCACTTCTCTAACAAATAAATAAAAAAGATGTATGTGCTATATAAGTGACTGTAGCACCTGGCATGTAGGAGGTGGGGGTTTAAGATGTAGGGGCCATGGCGGGTGTCGGAGGCCGAGTGGCGTCTACACCTGAAGCCGCTCCAGCGTGAGTCCTGGTGGAGGTGATGAAACCCTAGCTCTAAACCTGCTCCGTCGATGTAGGGAGAGGAACATGGAGGAATAACAGTGCATGCACTTTGATCACTCCAGCCTGCAGTAAAAGATAAAGAATTACACGGTGAGAGACAGTTTAACTCTGAGTCGTAAATAAACGTTTGTGGGCCCCCCCTCTCTGTCTCTCACCCTCTCCCCTACACTCTCGTTCTCTCTCTCTCTCTCTCTCTCTCTCTCTCTCTCTCTCTCTCTCTCTCTCTCTCTCTCTCTCTCTCTCTCTCTCTCTCTCTCCATGGGTGATGCCGTTTCAGAGAGGGGGCCTTACTGTCTCATTCCCAGCCTGTGCTAGCACCTCATCCCAAACCACAGTGGGCTAATAATCACCCAAAGCAGAGGCAGTCGGTGGTCGGGTGGGGGCCGGGTGGGGTGGGGGCCACGTGCAGCGCAGAGGCCGACGAAGAGCGGAGGCGCGGGGGGAGGGAGCCGAGAGCTGCTCCACCGAACGACTTCTCCCAGAAACACCTCCCACGGGCGGGGGGCACGGCTCACTAAAGCAAACGGCATGCCGCCGCAAATAATATTAGGTTAGTACATTTAACCAATTGCAGTGCCGTAGAATTGAGGTCCCTAGATCTGTGAGGCGTCTGCCGTCCCTGGCCTCTCTGTGACTGGTGACTGCTCTTGCTGACCCTCTGCAGCTTGGGGATGCAGATTCTGCAGAGTACCAGGCCCGGGGGGCCCAGTGAGGTGAGTACCAGGCCCGGGGGGCCCAGTGAGGTCTGGAAGGCAGACTTCTGCTCTGCAGTGGCCCTTGGTCTCCATCAGATCTCTGCATGCACTGAAGTGGTTGGCTGTCGTGGGTGGGACCAAGTCAGTGTTTTGCAAGTCTCAAGTAAGTCCAAGTTTTTATCCTCAAGTCCCGAGTCAAGTCTCAAGCAAAGACAGTCAATTCAAGTCAAGTCTCGAGTCAAGACAGGCAACCGTCAAGTCCCAAGTCTGAAACTTGGAATTTCAAGTCCTTTCGAGTCTTTTTTTTTTTACAGGCACCAACGCTTTACGAATGCTACGCTGATGCGTTTCTTTACTCGTTTTGTTGGTGTCCGCCAGCCAAAAGATGACAGATCATTTACATTTTATCTTCTCTTAATTACATAAATGTACTTAAACAAGAATGTTTCGTTACATCATTTTATACGAAAATAGCAAGCTTCATCGTAAGCAAGATGCTGTCATTACGAATGGTTATTCTAAACATTTGGATAAAATGTTTAAATATAGACTAATAAAAGGTTAGGGTTATTTTTTCATAGTTTTTTTGTTATTGTGGGGTCACGGTGTACTATTGTTACCTGGAGATTCAGTGGGGTCACATATTCTGATGGCTGCCGTCAGAATTGGTGACCCCAGTGAAAAAGGCTCACCTGTACATCCCATTCATGATTTCTTTGTTGGCTGCAATGGTGAGGGGATGGTAAATCTTGTTTAAGTACATTTATGTAATTAAGAGACGATAAAATGTAAATATAAACATCTGTCATATTTTGGCTCGTGGACACCAACAAAACGAGTAAAGAAAGTGCATCAGCGTAGTTTACGTAGCATTCGTAAAGCGTTTGTGCCTCTGAACAGAAACTGTGAAATAGCGCCCCCTGTGGTCACAAAACTCGACGGTCACAGAATCTGGTGTAACACCGGTCTGCGTCAGAAGGACAGAAATGAAATTAATGGGGTGCACTTTATAAATATTAATATGCATTTTAAAATTTAGATTTGGGGTAAAAAAAAAGCAAGTCTTTGCAAGTAAACAGGTTCAAGTCCAATTCAAGTCCCAAGTTATTGGTGTAAAAGTCCAAGACAAGTCCAAGTCTCTGAATATTTTTTCAAGTCAAGTCAAAAGTCTTAATATTAATGACTCGAGTCTGACTCGAGTCCAAGTCATGTGACTCGAGTCCCCACCTCTGGTGCACGGCCCCCCGGGTGGAGTTCCTGGACCCCCCGAATCCGAGCCCAGGCTGATGCGGGGCCCTTCCGCCCAGCACACTTATCTGAGTACTAACTCTGCTTAGCACCCGGGCCTGCTCTCAATCAACTGGAGATTGCAGCAATAAGATATCGGCCAGAGAAATTTTGGTGAATTGTGTGTGTGTGTGTGTGTGTGCGCAAGGCTCTCTCTCTCACCCCCCCCCCCCCCCAACCCCTTACCTCTCTCTCACTCTTTCTTCCTGTATTGCTTTCTCTGTTTTTCTTTTCTCTATTACTCTTTCACTCTTCCTCTCACAGTTCCACCCTCTCTCTCTCTCTCTCTCTCTGTTCTCTTTGCTGCTGTTCATACCCCTCGTCACAGCATCTGCCATTCATTTAAGGTGGAAGACAAACACGCTGATGAAAATGCCCAAGACCGCAGCATTTCCCTCTGTTCCTCTCTCTCTCTTCCTCTTTTCCCCTCTCTCTCTCTCTCTCTCTCTCTCTCTCTCTCTCTCTCTCTCTCTCTCTCTCTCTCTCCTCCTCTCTCCGCATTTCAAAATGTAATGTAGAGAATTTAATTTTACATTATTTAAATGCAAGCTCAGTTTGAGCAGTTTAGTCTCAGTTTAAGAGCATAACATAATCCATTATGTATTTGACTGGAATGGAGGGTTATAATGACTTATAGTCTTCCACCTTTTTGTAGCACTGCCAGTAAGAGGCAAGTCTGTAGTGGAATTGTGTGTGTGTGTGTGTGTGTGTGTGTGTGTGTGTGTGTGTGTGTGTGTGTGTGTGTGTGTGTGTGTGTGTGTGTGTGTGTGTGTGTGTGTGTGTGTGTGTGTGTGTGTAATTGCTGTAGATTTTAATATAAGTCTTTGGATCTGAACTGTATTGATGTACATGCTACAACACTATAACACGTTGTGTGCAGACGTTATCCAGGGCGCATGAGAAACCCAAGCATTTGAGTTATTCCCATGGTTTTGATGCCTAACCAGAAGTCGAATTGTTGGCTCCTGTGATATTTTGATAAAAGATTCCAGTCCTTATTTTCACATCAATGGGAGCTTATTAATAACCTCCCTCTCCCCTAATTAACCTTAAGCTCTCCTGTTCACATTCATTTTCTCATTGTCACGGACACAGCTGCACACGTTTCTGTTGGGGTTTCAGTTCTTGTTGAAAGAACATGTGATCAGCTCCTATTGTTCAGACTGGACCACATACCTTCACCAGCACGTGTAGCCTGTACTCTGTCTTCAGAGACTGGTGTGTGTCCGTCGTGTGGAGTGCAGGAGGACATAAAACAAGAAGAGAAGTGGCCGTGTGTGTATGTGTACGTGCCATCTTTGTGCTCTTAGAATGCTCCTCTCTGTAACTCTCTCTCTCTGTCTCTCTCTCTCTCTCTCTCTCTCTCTCTCTCTCCTGAAACCCATGTGTGTTGCTCTTGGACTCTTGTAGTCTCTGCTGTGTGGACGCTCTTTTTGATAAGCTATTGAAATGGATTACACTGCAGGGGGTTCTGCACCCACAGACCCACCCACAGGTTCCAAGAGGGGTAAACGGTGCCATCCTGGGCTCGGGAGCTCTGCCTACCTGGTATTAACCAGGTAAAACCTACCTGGTATTATTCCCACCTGACACGGTGACCTGCTGCCTTACATTTATGGCATTTGGCAAATGCCCTTATCCAGAGCGACTTACATTTTTATCTCTTTTTTTTTTCTCAGGGGCACCTCAGTCATGGCCTCAAGTCTGGGAATCGAACCTGCGACCCTCCGGTCACAAGACCAGTTCCCTAACCGCCAGGCCATGACTGCCTTCACCAGGACACAGAGTGTCCATGTGTCTCAGACGCGCATGGCCGCACATACACAGACACATGCGTACACACCGGGTTTAAATCTTATGGCATGTGCATATGGACAAAGTATTTAACTTAATAGATGGACACACACACACACACACACACACACACAAACATTCAAATTCCCTTGCTCCACCCCGACTCTCTTGAAAAGACAAAGGCCGACTTCTAAATACATCCTCCCTGGTTTTTCCAAACCGCCGAGGCATTTGGAAAAGGTTTTTTTGCAATTATATTTAATCATATGCCACCGCCCCAATCAGCGTGAGCGGGAGCGATCACATTTGCATGGGGCTCAGGTTCTCTGCCCCGCATCACAGCAGCAGGGCTGCGGGACCACCTGGGTGCCCACCCTCCGTCCCGCTCTCTCTCTCCCCCCTCCCCCTATCATTCACTCTTTCCATTCCACTCATCCTCTCATCCTGTTTTCTGCCATTTGGCTGGGCGACACACACACACCACACACACACACACACAAATGCATTGTGATTTGAATAATGTGACTGATCTGAATGGAAAAGCTGCACTTGCAGACACGTGCATTAGAATAACAGGGCGGGAAACATTTTGTCTTCATGCATTCTTCACCTGGTGTAACTCCTCTCACACAGTCTGCTTTATATAACCAGAAATACTTTCTTCTCCATCATCCTCTAGACCACTTTGCTAGGAAGACCTGGTTCATGTGGACACTGTGTCTTGATGAAGGTGTACAGACACAAAATGATAATTAATGAATGGAGTAGTGTGTGTGTGTGTGTGTGTGTGTGTGTGTGTGTGTGTGTGTGTGTGTTGGGGGTGGGTGAATCTGCCTCAGAATCCTGTGTACGTGCATGCATGTGTGTGTTTTGTTTTGGTATGTAGGATTAATGTATTAACTCCCTAATGGTCATTCAGGATGCACTGGCCAAGCAGCCCACCCAGTATGAGTAATCCTTCATTTTTCTTTTCTTTGTAGAACCTACAGATGTGTGTGCGCGTGTGTGTGTGTGTGTGTGTGTGTGTGTGTGTGGGCCCACTGACCATTTAGATTGTGTGAGGGTATGTGCACATGTGAGTATGTGTGTGTTTGTCTGTATGGCCTTATTGACAATTTTTGGGGTGTGTGTGTGTGTGTGTGTGTATGTGTGTGTGTGTGTGTGTGTGTGTGTGTGTGTGTGTGTGTGCGAGAGAGGGGGGGGGAGGGTTGGGGGGGTGGGAATGGCTCTGTCTGAGCCCTCTGCTTCTCTCATTTCCCTGCTGAAAGGCTGCATTATAGCCCATTTCCATGACCTCAAGCCGAGGCCTTTCTGGCATCTCCACAGCCCATGTAGCTGTATACACACAGGTGTACACACACACACACACACACACACACACACACACACCGCTTCCCTTCCACCCTGCAGCTAGAGCCCTCCTCTCTGTGGCCTGCCTCGCGGCGCTTGTTTAGACAACAGTGGTGCACATGTTGGCTGCCGGGTGTGGGCTGGGCCCCGGCCGTGCAGCTGAAATTGCACCA